>NC_029518.1:7635546-7652130 GCF_001577835.2 Coturnix japonica | reverse complement strand
ATCGCTAATTACAGCATGAATAATTATACCTGACATCTGCAAACTTAACGAAGAAGACTACATCTCCCAGGGAACAACACGATAGCTCACGGGACTGCGACTCTACTATATTAACTCTGTCCGCAGAACAGACTGACGTCTTCGAGTTCTGCGCGTTCAGGGGAGTCGTGTGGGAGCCTTCAAGCCGTTCGCCTATGTATACACGTTAGGCTTCCCTGGTAGGACTCATTCTCTCTACTATTTTGCTTTGATTCGTTAGCTCAATTTCAATTAATATTGTAATTATATTGGTGTTTACGCTGTATTTCGATTATAAGTATTTAGTAAATAAGTGTGCCTCCCTTAGATCATTGCCGCTGTTTTCCTTTTTCCTAATTAATTTTTTTCCTTTCGCTCTAGGGCCCCCGGCGGCTACGCCCCCTGTCACGGACGTAGGTGGGAATTTTTATGTTCAAACCGTGACAGATTTGGTGAGAACGGTGGGGCATATTGAGTTGCCTGTTTTTCTGTGTTTTCTTCGTGGTGGCCTCTGTTTAGCTTTTTAACAGATCTCGTGTTTGCGATTCTGCACTCTGCGAGCTTGGCAACCTTGAAAGTCAGGCGGACTGCCAATCACTCCGGTATATTTTAAAACACTGCTAGAGAGCTATGGGTGTTTCTTTTTACTTTTTCTCCTCTATGTGAGGGAAACAAAAAAAATGTTTTCTCTACCTAAATTTGATTGTTAACCAGGACTTTGTGCCATTGTTTCCTTTGTTTGAGACGCCTCCGAACATATCTGGGGCCATGTTTTAAGCTAGCCACTTTTTCTTTATGGAGCTGATACAATTTGTATAATGGATTTGAAAGCATGGTTAGCATTGCTCACTTCGTATCTGATACCAGCTCCAGAGGGAGCAACTAAATGCGAACTAATTATAACAGAATGTGTGCATTTTTAAAGCGGTGCGTCCGCTTTCTTTCTATTGTATCCTTTAATGCGAGGATTCTTGGAATGATCAGTGGGGCCACACTCTTAATCTCCCTGAATCTTATGGTTGATTATGTGTAATAATCTCACAGTATCTGCGATTTATAACATCCGGAGGAGTCTTCCCTAGAACCAGAAGTATACTGAAGTGGGGGGTGGCCCAGGGAATTGAAGAGATTCTTCCAAGGACATGACATCTCCAGTTTTAGGGAGCTTCACTCTGAACACTTGGAAGATCCGTGAGAGTTTGATTGCATATTTGAGGCTAGGGATTTGTGGCTCAAAGGCAGTCTCAGGAGGCACAAATGAATTTTGGGCATAGCCTAATGCTTATTGGCATTAGTCAATACCATTTCCTGAGAGGGAAGTTTTTGAAGCTGAGAGAGAGAGTCTCAGGGCCGAGAAGGAGAGTCTTAGAGCTGAGGCAGAAAAACTTTGGACTGAGAAGGCGTAGAGGAACGAAAAGCTTTTTGAAGCGAGAGAAAAGACTCCTTACCAACGAGACTCAATCTGTTCGGAGAAAGCAGAGTCTTTAAGCTAGCTGAAGAAAGCAAACGAATTGGCGATGAGAAGGGGTTTAGAGAGAAAAAAGTTTTTTGAAGCTTGAGAGAAAAATCTCTGTAACCAACGAGACTCAATCTGGTCGAAAAAGAATCTTAGAGCTGACGCAGCAACTTTGGGATGGAGGAGAAAAAGCTCCCTGCAATCCACAACTCAACACTCTCCCAGTCCGAGCGCGCATGCCCTCCGGTTTCCGAGCACAGACAACTCTCCAGTCCGAGCACAGCGCCCTCCGGTCCCGAGGCGACGACACTCCCTAGTCGAGCCACGCCCTCCGGGATCGAGTTAACAACACTCTCCAGACTGAGCGCGATGCCCTCCGGACCGAGCACAATGCCCTCCAGACCGAGCACAAACACTTCCTCCCACGTCAATATGCGAACGCCGTCCAGTCTGAGTGCGGCACCCTCCAGGCCAAGCATGATGCCTTCCAATCCAACTGCGACACGCGCCTCCGCGTCCGCGAGCATGTGACACTCTCCAGGACTGACGCGGTTGATGCCCTCGTCCGAGCACGACACTCTCCAGTCCGGAGAACCATCGGCCCACCTGGTCCGCTGGTCCCGAGCATGACGACTTCTCACGGACTGGAGCGCGAGGCCCTCCGGTTCCGAGCACGAACACTCTCCAGCTCGGCGTACAAGCGCCTCTCCGGGTACCGAGATGGACACTTTCCAGACTAGATGCAGCTCATTGCCTCCTCGGTACCGCAGCACGACACTCTCAGTCGAGAGCACGCGCCCTCGGTCCAAGTATGGACACTCTCCAGTTCCAGAACACGAAAGAACCTCCAGTCCCGGGTAGAACATCTCCGGGCAGGCGCGCAGCCGCCTCTCCTGTGTAGCACACGTCCTCTCAGTCTGAGGCATGAACCGCCTCCATCTAGTTATTAACGTCTCAGGGCAGAATGCGACACCCTCAAGTCTGAACCGTATGTAACCAAACTTAACCAAACCACGGGGCACAGATACAATGTTGGTGCCCCTGTAATGAGGGCGAAAAAACAAAACGAGTTTTGCAACTCAGAGAGAGAAAATGCAGCAGGAGTTTAAGAAGGCGGAGGGCAGTTAGGAAAGCAGGAACTCAGAGAGCAGGGGACCAAGGAGAGCAAGGGGACTCAGGAGAGCAGGGGACTTCAGGGGGTCAGGAGGAGTGTCCCAGGAGAGCAGGAGGAGTCAGAAGTACCAGAGAATCGGGGCGGGGAGCAGGAGGGTTGTTATGAGCAGTATATAGAAGATGATAGAGGAGCAGAAGAAGTTAGAGGAGCAGAGAAAGTTAGGAGAGAGAAATTGGAGAGAGGTAGAAGAGGAGCAGTCGCCTCTGGAGGAAATAACACAAGCGTCGCAGAGTCGGGTTCAAGAGTTCCAGACGAGGATGCATGCCAAAAAGCCTATACACTTTTTCTTTTACGAGAATTTCGCTCGAGTGCCCAAACTTATAGATGGGGCAGCCTCATCAACACAGCGTGCCAACATCAACACCTGGGACTTCTTGATAGAGCAAACAGGTGAGCAAAGAGTATGTACCGACCTTATTGATCGATCTTTTAAACTGAGTGAACGTTCGGAGATCTGAGCGAGAAGGATTTCACACGTCAGCAAAAGAAAATCTGGTCACTTGGTCGTTCGCTGCTGGGGACAATGGTGCCAACGGAGTGCGTGGCTCGATGGAGTGAAGCTGCGCCAAACTGGGTAGCATTTTCCAGGGGACTCACGTGGTGGAAACAGAGGTCTAGGCACATGCCAAATGATCCGGTCCTACACCCTCTGGAAGCGGATGTTAGATAGCGGTAAAGCAGATAGGATTCCCTGTTAAAACGGGACTTGGAGGCCTGAAAGAAAGAAGAAATGGACTGAATATGTGAGAAAAGGTAGCCAAGTTTTTGGGAGAAAGGGCGCCTCTGGTGGAAATGACTGCTATCAGCCCCCAGTTCAATGCGTAAAATCCAACCAATTACATGATCCTGAAGCAGTCCGCACGTTCCACGACCAAATGTGGCGTGAACTTTACAAAGGCAGCTCCAGAAAAGCATGCCAGTGCACTTGCATTGGTATATGGCAAAGGGGAAAGAAAGCCCCTTGTAAATGAGCTAATTAGCAGACTTCAGGAGCTGAATTATTTATAAGCGCTACCGACAGGTTTAAGCTTTTATACCTTCAGCAAATTTCCCAAATGGGAAAAAAAAATAGTGGAAAGGTTAGACAAAGTGGAGGAAACAAGTGATATTATTGACAAATTTGGCTAATGTGCTGGGATTAGATGAATCCACGGTGGTTACCAGAATGATGGAAACCAGGATTCACGATCCGCCTAATTGAGAAGAAGCTAACAACATGAGTTCCTCTCGACCTGTATCATCGAAAATCTCAACCATAAAAAAGGAGACGTCCTCGGCGTATTCAAGCAAAATGAACAACGATTAAGACACCTCGTATTCCAAGCAAACCGACAATGATAGACCATCGTTTTGCCCTTGTTGTATTTCTTGAGTAAATCATGGGAGGCAAGATAAGAAGTGGTATAGGACTCATCCACTTCTTGCACTTCAGGGCAAACGCAGTGAAGAGAATTACCATCCAAACCACCACCAAGGTGAACTCTTCCAAACGGGGGAAAGTTCCACAGTTGCTGCAACCCGCCGAGGTAAACAATAGAGGGGCCCTGCCCCAGCCCAGGGGGGGGAAAAGGGGAACAATAGAGTATATTCTGGGACTGGTGTGGATTAATGGCGCCTGGCACATCTCGACCACAGAAATTATAAAGCCTTGGTGGACACTGGTGCACAATGCACCCTAATGCCCTCACAGTGCACCAAGCGGACACAACCCAATTTATATCCATGGTAGTGACTGGGGGTTCCCAAGAATTGACTATGTGGAGGCCCGAAAATAAGCTCACTGGTAAAAAAATGGCAGAGACACCCTATTGTGGACTGTTCCAGAGGCTCCATGGGTATACTGGGGAATCGATTACCTTAGGATGGGATAGTTTCAAGATCCCCATAGGGGTAATCGATGGGCCCTTTGGGATATAAAGCTGCTGGTAAACCAAATGGTGTTTAAGCGCTGTCCAATTTACCTGGTCTGTCAGATGATCCTTCTGTTGTGGGGTTGCTGCCAGGTAAAAGACCCAGAGGTACAATTGCCACCAAAGTGTTCAGCAGACGGCAGTACCGCACAATAGGACTCAATTGGCTCCCATGTCACAGCTAATTCGCCAATTAGAAAATTCAGGGGAGTGATTAGCAAAACGCACTCGCCTTTTAACAAGCCCATATGCGGCCAGTGCGTAAAACCAGTGGGAATGGAGGCTGACGGTAAGATTACCGTGGCCTGAATGATAGTTTACACCTCCCATGTAAGTGCTGCTGTACCAGACATGCTAGAACTCCAGTATGAACGTGGAGTCAAAAGAAGCTAGGTGGTATGCCACCTTGATATTTGCTAAATGCCTTCTTTTCCATCCCATTGGCTGCAAATGTAGGTCACAGTTTGCTTTTACCTGGAGAGCTGTTCAGTATACCTGGAACTGTTTACCTCAAGGGTGGAAGCACAGCCCAACCATTTCCATTGGTTGATCCAAGCTGTCTTGGAACAGGGTAATGCTCCCGAACACTTGCAGTATATTGATGATATTGTCGTGTGGGGCCATACAGCAAAGCAGAGGTTTTCCAAGAAGGGAAAGACAGGATAATCCAAATCTTTTGAAAGCTGGCTTTTGCCATTAAGCCGCAGGCAAGGTGAAGGGGCCGCCCAGGAAATCCAGTTCTTAGGCATAAATGGCCAAGATGGACCGTCGTCCCCACCATCCAGCAGATGTGATTGACAAAATCACTGCTTATGTCGTCCGCCCCAAATAAAATACCGAGACCCCGAATCTTTTTCTGGAGTAGTGGGGCCTTTTGGAAAAATGCAATGTCCCAAAACTAACAGCCAATAGTGAAGACCTCTCTCTATCAGGTACACGGAGAAGAAATAATTCTCTCATGGGTCCTGAGCAGCAGAGCTTGTTGAAGCAGATAAACAAGAAATACGCCCGGTGCCCGGTGGCCTTGGGCCAAGTAGCGGACGGATCAGGATGTGAGACATCCTCTACAACTGCTGCTGAGAGGACAGGTCACCTGGATTTGTGCAAAGAGCCTCAGGAATGACGACCGAGGCAGACCCTAGGATCTTTTGGAATATGATGTTATGATGTGGAATACTGATAGCAAAAATTACAAAAAAATTACAAAATTATTAAACCATGACACACATTCACAATTAATACACTATTGATATAACCAACGTAAAATATTTAAAGTGCAGCATCAACATCTATTACAAAATCAATATTATTGAAGTAACAGTAAAAATAAGTGAATTTCATCACATGCTAAATAATTACTGTATTTGTTTTGGTTTTTTTTAAAAAATAATATGTGTATTTACATGAAATAACACTGCAGAAAAATATGATAAGCTAAAAATACCTACAGAAGGACAATATAATTTGAGACAGGCAGGGTATTAATTGGAAGGTGATATTTCTGAGGTGATAAACAGGTCAGTATGAACGCTTTCATTTAATCAGACATTGCAATAGGTGCCATGCAGGTTACTTAACCTGTATCTCAAATGCAAAACAGGAATTGTCCTGTTTTCACCGAAAATGTGATTATAACTTGTAGATTATATACTATGAGGACAAAACAGATGTTAGATAGTGTGATATGTGTGTATTTTGCTGTGACCTAATGTAGGTCACTCAGTGATGAGATGCTTCAGCATTAAGAATAATGAGCAATCACACACTCCAAACTCAGACTGCTATAAAACCTCAGCCTTTTTCCTTTCTATTATGTCCTCTCATCTGATTTAAATGTAGTATATTTTCGTATTGGTTTGTATGGTTTTAATCTGATTCCAAAACACATGAAAAAAAATATATATACATGATACACTGGGCAAATAATGGGACTATATACTACTTGTCATCCCTTTAATAAAAATAGTGAAAAGTTAGAACATCAGGCATCTTATTTTAGGTCCTTGTATATATTTTTAGTATGATTACAGCCCTTCCAGTTATTAGAGACTTCACAGAGATGATTCAACTTTCTTATCACATCACAACAAACTGCTGGACATCTAAACCTCTACTCTCTGCGAACAGACATAGCAGATACGTACAGAGATTATTAGCACAGATACTCCATTGTGAGGGTTGCATCCAAATAATCTGAAGTCATACACGCCTGCTTTTCTCCTAGAGCACAGATTTAGCAATGGTATTTCCTGCTCCTTTAGCCTACAGATCTCTTGAAACTTCCTACATGCTCCCACTTGCTTTCACTCCATAAATACTTAAGAGGTGGCCTTTAAGTTGAACTCTGACTTTTCTTTTTTTTTTTTTTTGCTTTGTTTTGGCAGTTCTACTCTCCTTACTGTAAGTACACAACAGTGAAAAGTTTCTGAGGAAGAATAATAATCTGGAAACTCTTATTCAAGTAATGGCATAAATACCAACAGTTCTGCTTGATTTCTCTTGGAATATTCCACCCTACAAACTGCAATATTATACCAGAACCAACTGCAAATCAACTAATGTCTCAGAAATCATGTAATTGCTGCACTACATTGCTTCTGGTACCACTGCAAGCTACTACAGATTCATTTAGAGTACATCTGCTGCTCTAAGCTGAAATAAGGCACCTATCAAATTCTAGTCATAATGGGCAGTGAGGAACAGGGGCTGTGGTGGATTTTTAGTACTGTTTGATATCATCCAAAGCTCAATAGCTCCAAGAATTCAAGAAACACAGTTTAGCTTGCAAAATCACTTCCTAAAGCTGTGAACATCTGGGTTCTCCATGGAACACCCTATTCCTTTAAAACCTCAGTCTTTTTGTTGTCTTTACGAGTCTAAAAATTCACTGGCCTGGTGACAAAAATAGAATGACTCCTATGACTGAGGAACAAGCCTGATGTTCTCCTACTATTTCTGTGCACCCTCTCTATTGTTCACAAGTATTTCAAACTTTCAAAGAAGGAAAAAAGAAGCATCTTCATGACATGAGGAGACAGGCTGTATTTAACAGGGGAATAGAAGATTTATTCCTCTAGTAGCAGATACAGCTGTAGGTACATTATTATTGTTTCCTTCTTATTTAATGCTTTTGCAGAAGTCTCCTTACAGGTAGCTGGGAAGCTGGTCACGAGCCAGTAGCATGTGCTAGCAGCCTGGAAGGCCAAGACTATCCTACATCAATAAAAGGGGTGGCCAGCAGGGAGATGGAGATATGGTGGCAAAGGGAAAATGTGGTGGGAGTAAAAAGGAAAAGGACTGTAAAGAAGGTTAAATATATAAACAATGGATTTTGGTGAAAACTTTCCTGTTTTACTTGACACTATTGTCATAAAAGCTCACACAATCAAAGATCTAGATGAATAAACACACCTTGTATCAAGGCTGATTATACAAAGGTATGCTGTATAATTAGCATTTTTACCTACTACTCTTACGTTAATGAATACCTACAACAGTGCAAAATTATCTCACAGCTCTTATCAGCAAGACCACACTTACCATCATTAGAAAATATAATATAGGAGTTCCAACGAGCTTTCCATCCTTATTTTTATTATATTTTTAACTTAAGCTTCTAAGTTTACTTTTATTTTAGTACCATTATTCTGCTTAGTCTTACACTTTGCATTTGATTGCAGGTCCACTCCAATCATATTATCCAAAAAATTAAAGCCCCCTTCCAAGGACTTTGGTTGCATATTATGACACAGTGTCGTGCCACTGTTGTTGAGTTATAACCGAGTTGCAAGCAACGAGTTGTAGTCTGAAACACTTAATCATGAAGCTACACAAACAAGCAAAATGAAAGGAAAAGGAATTAAATGTACACACTGAAATTATATTTCTTTTCTATACAACTCAACTGTCAAGTCTGCTGAAAATTAGCAGCTAGCTAAGTTGGCTCAAAACCTTCTTGATTACAATTTAATTATAGGATTATAAATGTGATGTCATTTAGCATTTTGACAGTCAAGTTAACCAGATACATCACTTAGCACATCAGCTCAAGCTCGTAAAGTTACACGCATAAAAGGCAAATTATACTTATCTCAGGCATCCCTTATAGAGCGTGCTTTGTATCTCTGCGGGTTCAGAAGACTGAACAAATTTCAGGACTTCTTTTCTTGTGGTCCCAGGTCTCCTTCAAAAATCAGGGTCAGATTATTGTCTTTTCAGAGCTAAAGTTTCACAGTGAATCCTGCCCTTTCTCAAAACTGGTAAGGATTTCCACATCAACAAAAAATGGGGGTGTGTGAGAACCTCCTTCAACCCAAAGGGGGTCTTCACTGTCCAGAAATTAGATGGATGGTTTCTCTCACAGGTGAAGGTATCTCAAAGTTCAAAGAGTATGCTTAATTCTGAGGACTGGTGAAAAATTAGACAAATGACAAAATTCAGGGCTGGGACCAAGAGAAAAAAAAAGGAAGTAGCAGGATGGCACTGTTGTGGGAAAGCTGTTGCTGTTCTGACCTTTTTGTCTCTTACACTAGTTCCATGCTGACCATAAGGTTCCTGTTTATTAATTGTTGCTTCTAATCAACAAAGTTTGAACTCTGCTACCCAAGTCAGAATGTATTTCAGGAGTGGAGGTACAAACTGACAGAAATTTTGGTCCTTAAGAGGACAAATTCCAGATAAATCTTTTAAAAATTAAGGATGCAACATTCTATTCAAAGACAGAATTTTGTTAGGTCTGCTTCTTCATCTCTAATCTGAGGTAGAAATGAGAAGACTTGTAGCAACTTTTAGATCTTGATTAGTGGGTCCAGACCAGGAAACACTGCAGTCTGCTAAGCAGTGGTGATAGCAACACACTGGACTAATTACAAATATCCTTTAGATGAGCAAAACTTTAAAACTGCCATGGATTTAAGCCATATTGTAAATTTAATCGCAATTATTCACACACAAGTGGAATGTGCCATTTCCCCTCTCTACTGAAGTTCATTTATCCTCTTTTAATGCCACCACACATCATTTGGCATAGACCAGTGTTATTGCAACTTTATAATATCATTTCTGGAGAGCAGTCATTTTGGCACAGCAATATATGAGACTGTACCATATGGCATCCGCATGTAAAGGGGATGGGATCTTCTTTCCTCTTCACAATGCTTTACATAAAAGTGATCATATGAGTGATATATCACTATGTCTTCTATGAAGTATTTGAAATTGGGAGTTTTTGTCAAATCTCCAGTCACTAAAAAATTCCCAGGCATTAAAGACTGGAGTCTCATTATTGCTATGCCTGCCAATGCTAAAAATTAACTTAAATTTCAAGATGATAAATTTAAATTACAATCCAAAGTAAATCTTTTAATTCAGTGAGTTTCATTTCACTTGAAAAGGTAGAAACACAAACAACAAAGGTGCATGAGTCAGATCACCATCTTTCAAGAATGGTCAAGCAACTCAATCATCAATTTCTGGATGGTATCAACAGAAACCAAAAAGGAAATTTTATATGAAAAATACTCAAAGTTATTCAGTTTTGGCAAATACTTTTATAAATCTGATTCATTAAGCTAAAATAATTCTGTATAATCTAGCAGTTCTGAAACTTTAAACATTCTACCAAAAATTGTTAAGGATGGAAAACTGTAAATGATAGTTTTATATTCTTAAGACACAATCTTGACATAGAAAACATACAAGGAGATAATTCTGAAGCTTGTGGAAGGGAGTAATAAAATGAAATATACTGTAATTACTTCAACAGAAAAGGTGTTGACTAAAATAGTTCTGGAAATTTCTGGAATAATATGTACAGTTCAAAATTACGTACTAGATTGTTTGAACAGAGAAGAGAAATGAGATGCAAGAATATTAAAGTACTGATCAGGGATAACAAGGAGGGACCCCAGCTGCACTGCGAACGAGAATGGTAAAACATCACAATAACTACTAAAAAAGCTTTGTATTTCAAACTGTTTTCCTTCCACATTTTATTCAGTTAGGAAATAGAAGAAGAAAGAAAGAGAAAAAATCTGGGGTGGTAGAAACAAAACAACACCAGCTATATAAACGGTGCAAAAAGCAATGGAGACCTACAGTTCAGTGATTATATTCACCATAGCAGGAAAAAATACCTCCAGGCACACAGAGGGAAGCAAGAACACAAAGGAAAGGGACACGCACTTATTAACTACACCTATTCAGCAAATAGCTTGATATGTTTCACTCCATTTGACAAGTCTTAAGACTTAGAGGATGCTGATCTGAACTATCTGAAAGGACCCATTTCCCCCTCTTTCAAGTTTCAGATATGAATTATATTCCCAGATTTCTGTTGGATTTGTGACATAGCCCTACACATGCAGCTAACCGACTCAGGCACACACAGGGTTCTGAAAAGCAGAATGATGGGTTAACTGTGTGTACCACAAAAAGTTCTATGAACTGATTGATGAAAACTAATATCTAAGTGCCAAATATAATATTGAGCAATGTCTTAATTGTTCTGATCAGGCTTTAATACCCTTAATTAAGTGTCATTTCAGAGTATGATTTGAAGCTGCTTTTTGCTACCCTAACAAAGCACTCTGGATGGGGTCTCACCAAGCCCCATATGAGACCATCATTTAATGCACCGTCTGTCTTAACTTTTCAGTCTATTCCCTTAAAGGCTTTTCAATCAATAGTTGCAAGCCAGGCACCTGCAGTCAACAAACTTGTGCTTGAATATCACCTACATCCCACCATTTCCTCATCCTTTGATGGTCAGGAAATACATGTAGCTTGCTTCTAATGTGATCTCCTTTCAGATTTTTCTTTTAATGTTCTCTGAACTTCTGCTGACTCACTGTGTTTCTTTACAGGAGATGGCAAGCAGAGCCTCTTTATCATAAGTGTCCTTTGATCCTGCTTTCTGACTTGCCTGTCTCTCTCTGGTTTGTTCAGCACACCCTGTAAGTGCCCTTTGATCTCATGCACTTTGGCCTCCCTTATTCATTCTTACAGTACAAAGGAAACTGCCTTTTCCAAATTTATAGGCGGACCACTTCTTCTGAAACCCATACATTTACTAGAACTTTCAATGTTTTAATGTTATTTGTTTTCTTTCTATGAGCTTTAGTTTTTTACTGGCACATTACATCACTTTGCACATTTTCCTTTACCTGAAGCATTATTTCTTTCATGAAATAATGTGCATTTCCTTTACAATGTTCCTTTCTATATAATCTTCAACTTGTGTGGGTTTTTTTTTGGTTTTTTTTTTATACAGACTGTTCTGCACCAAGATAGCTCTGCTAAGATTGCTAACACTTAATGTACTCTATACATTAATTCTCATTTATTGGTAGGCAGCTTGAGGATCCCTTTATTGCTGTTCAGCAAAATAAACCAAACATAAAACTTAAATAAATCAGTGCAAAATAACTAACTACGAATGCCACAGCATTTGAGAGCTCAGTTGTCCTTCCTGGTGATGACCTAATAACATAATCCAGTTCAGATGTGTGTTGTGGTGTCCTATAAAAGAGGCCCCCCACAAGATATGCTCAGATAGCATTTTCCTGTACCAGCTCTTCAGTGCATCTGCTAGTTCAAAAGGGACTGAGGACCTTCTAACATGACCAGCCAACTTCAGCTTAAGGCCCTGTAGCTGCTGACTGTCGATGAGAAACCTGCTGCAGGCCATGTGGCTACACAGTTTATCTTTGACATTTTATATAAGCTTCATTTTCCAAATCTCAGTCTCTCCGTGTGTTTGACTGTTTCCTCTGAGTTCATTTTCACCTGCTTTTCTTCAGCATGTGTAGATGCTTAGCGCAGGCTGAAGCCTACAGGTATTGCTGACCTCAGAAAATATTGAACTGCCTTGCTTTCAGCCCTATCCTGACTCAGGTAGAGACATGCTGCTTTCTGGCATTTTAAAAAATCCTTTCTATACACAGTGCAGTGTGTGCTAAATGGTGCTGCAATTCAAGCCTTTTCAAATGCAAGCATCTTCCCATACCTCTCTGTTCCCTTGGTTTTTTATCGTCACACAGCTAAATTCTGTTGTCCAATTCATAACCTTTTTGCAGCCGTTAAAGTCAGCTGAAAGTGTTAAATTCTGATTTGTCAGTGCCAGGAAGCATGAAATCTCCGACTGAGACCTGTTTTAAAAAGCATTTGAGGAGATGGCTCTCAAACTTTGCTGTGCCACATACTTACTGCAAAGTCTGACAGAGAAAAATGTGCGTTGGCAACACTGCTTAATCCACATTGAGAAAAGAAAATTGAAGCCATACTTCTAGCAAGATTGGTTAATGATCAATAGCGACAGGTAGCTATAAACACAGTAATGGAGATCCTCTCATATTCTCTCTCATCCTCTCACACTGCCCTCCCATAACTACATTTCAGGAAAATGAATTTGTTCTGACTCCCACTCTGGGCAAACTACCACAGAAACAACATGAAACTGAGGAAGGAAAAGGGAGAAAAAAAAAGAAAAAAAAAAAGCCAAAGAAATTTCCCATGAAGAGAAATACAAACAGCTGTAATGCAATGACCATAGAGTAAAAAAAGGGGGTGCTCCTGAGAAGTCTTCTCTGTTGGAATCTCAGTATCTGTAGAATAGCACTCTCAAGAGATGAGAGGAGATAGAAGAAGTTTATGAACAGACTGAAAAGCACTTTTTCTCTGGTAAAATGCCCAGAGGTTTGGCCACTAATGGTTAAAATTCCAATTTTCCTGAGTCTGTTTCTTACTTATTAATGGGATGTTCCCAGAAGCATTCCCAAGAAGAGAAGAACTCTAAAATCCACCTGAAAATGTCACATGTTTTGACTTCTTAAAATAAGCAGTCCAGAAGGAGGGGCTGAATTTCAATTGCTATGTGGAAAAGCAAATGCAGCTTTCAAAATAACTCAATCATTTCTCAACTGACAGCAGAGCAAAGGAGCTAAAGAGAGGGAAAGTCCTGCAGTTGCTGGGTTAGCCACACTCAGTAGCAGCCTCTTGGACTGGGAAGATCCAAACAAGAACACAAGAACTTGGAGAAGTTTCCAATTCAGAGCCAAAAGAAGTCTGGTGGCTTCTTGATGTAACATAACCGATGGGTTCGCTTGAACTACTGAAGTCACTGGAAAGATTTCATTCTCTCACTGAGATATTTTGATGTAAATTCCAGCTCCATCCAAGAGTATCTCACCCTCCCACGTCAGCTGACTGACCTGGTGTCTGGCATGCTACCTGGACGTAGTTTCAGAGTGCCTGTGCCTGGACAAAACATTGCTATGCTGAGCATCCGCCTCTCAGGGACACACAACTCGAATTTTTTAATACAGCTCATCTGGTTGTGAATGTATTGTCAGGAGACTTGCATGTCCCGTATTCTTAAACTACAATGGGCAGATTTCTTACTTATTGTATTAGATTAACGATCATGATTTCATTTAGCATTAGCGAGGATGTCAGTTCTATTTCAGTGAAAGTCTCATTAATTCGGGGTAATTTATATAGGATTTAAAATGTATTTAAGTAGCTTCCTGCAAAGAAAGCAATTTCTAAGCTTCCTATAGTGATTATATGTTCACTATCACTTTGTGCATGCTTTGACATGTTACAAAGACTCCATTGCTTTAGAAAACTACATTTGGAGGTCTGAATTTAAAACATGGGAATATTAAGTATTTGACATGCATGGACCTACAGAATCAAGACACCTACTCTGATCACCTCTCTTGACCTGCTGGCCACATTCTCTTTGGTTTCCCCATGATTCCATTGGCCCTCTTGGCCACAAGGTAACACTGCTGATTCATGGCCTACCTGTTGTCCACATAGGTAAACAGAAGCAACATTAGTATCTGAACTATCTACTTTGCATAAGAAGGACCAAAATGCCTAGTGCTACCTTGAAGACGACTTAGAAATACTTAAAGCTGCAAAGTTTCTCCTTGTGGCGTTCCACCTTGACTAGGCTGAATCTGGTGTCTGTCCTCTAAAAGTCCAGAAGAAGGCTGAGAAAGATTGCCACACAACCCATATAAAAAAATCCCAAGTCCATTTGAAAACTGTATCAGTCAAGACTTCTGCATTTTCCATCGGTGTTTTGGCATCCAGAGAAATACAGAACAAACTGTACATACAAAGAGCATCCTGTAAAAGTTGTAAGCAAATCTGGCTCACTATTGAAGTGATTTTTCTCCTATTTGTCCTACCTTTCAGCCTTTAAAATCTGGTAACTCCTAGAGAAGGGATGTCACACTACCACAGTATTTCACTAATGACAAAAATTCTGTCTTGTAGTCCTTGAGAAAGAAAGTTTTTTAATTCATGTTTATCCTAATACACATTTAAGGAGATGTTACCGCACAGATAATTCTTTGCTACAGTTAAACAGACCAGAGTTCCTTTGCTTTGCAGTCTCAATTTCAATCTGTATGGTGAGTTTCCATGGAGATTTACAAAGGGAATGATCTCTGCTATGTCAAATCTGGACAGCACAAACATTTTCTTTCCAATATTTAAGCAAACAAATCCAGAAAGAACACCTTGCCCTTAAGCTCCTTACCTTGATTCACAGCTTCAGCCTTAGGAAAAGTTAAAATCTCTGAGCTTCATTTTCCTGTAAATTAATTTTAACAGATCTTCCATTCTGCCACATTTTGCCATTCTTGTGTACTTCAAAGGTATGATCTTTAGGGCACAGAGTCTCTTACTGAAATTTTGCTCATTGCTTAAAGGAAAAAAGAAAAGGAAAAGAAAACACTATTAATTTGAGAATTCGTACATGAAGTATTCACTCTTGTTCACACCACTTGATGCCAAAGAGATAATTTTCTATAAGCCTGGTAACCTCCCAAGCTTCTGTAAGATGTTTTTCCATTGCTCTCAACAGGTGCAAGTAGTGCTTTCAACCATCAGTGATTAGATCTTGCCAGCTGAGCTTATATATATTAAGTTCAGAGCAGAACTAGCTTAATTATGGTGATAGGTATAATCAGATACTGCTAAATAAATGATTAAAACAATTAACTGAATTTTGCAAGACACTGAATACACACAGCAACAGTAAATTGCTTTCAAACATGGCAGATGATTTGGCTTCTTGTAATACTTAGGGAAAAGCTGTTTGCACTGATAATAAACTAATCTAACAATTTTGTCTACGCAACTTCTATACATAAAAACTGCAAACACCCAGCACTGAAGAAAAGGGAAACATGTAAAGAAAAGATGTGTGGCAAACATACTATTTTTCAAAGGATTTTAACTCCTTTTCTGTCTTACATTCTTTCTTGATTTCTGTCAGCATCTCACACAAATGCTTTCTCTAAGCAGTTTTTTTCTATAAGGTTGAATATCAGCATGTTTTTATCATTTGATTTTTAAAGCAACTTCATCAATGTAGGATTCTGTAAACTGAGCCTAGAGCCAGCAGACCAAGATTAAAAGCTATGGAAAAGCTTCAAGTCAGTATTCTGTCTTTCCCCTAACATTGCAGTACATACATTAAAGAATAATCCAAAGGAAAAAATATATATATTTTTTATGCTGAAGCTGGTTCCCAGGCTTAAATTTTATGGGTAATATTTTTTATAACTTTTTAAACATAAAGTAATAGAGAGCAGAGGAGAAAGAGTAGTTAAATAGTAGGTTCCATAGTTTTATAATATAAAATGTATTATTCAATTTACCAAGTTTTTGCAATATATGTGAAATTTACCAGTCCAAGATTATGAAATCATCTCTTCCCCTGTTCTAATTTAAAAATAAAGATTCTTTCCCTTCTTTCCTGCTGTCTTCTCACCTATATCTTTCTTCCCTTTCAACTCCATTAGCATATTTTCTGACTGCTACATTCTCAAGTACATTGAGCTGAGAACAAAAATCTTGCAAGGGAAACAGCTGTGGAGTTTTTACAGAATGAAGACACAAAGCAACTGGAATCTATTTATAACTGGAGCACTATTTTTCAGAGGTTCACCAATACAATGATTATTGCAGGGCTCTGTAATTTCTTCCCCCCCCCATCCTTCACCTCC